>NW_027270974.1:425000-470000 GCF_040938485.1 Diadema antillarum | reverse complement strand
GTACGCTGCTGTCAAATTTCAGATCAAAACTTCAAAATCTAATGCTGATTTTGTGAAGTCCTCTTTCAAAGTTTTTCATGTACACTTTTGATTTTCAACCACTGGTGAATATCAGATGTACTGTAATAGATCATTACCTGGAACTGGAAAATTAAAAATGCACTGCATTTCATAAAACTTATGAGACAATAGGTACCAGGGGAAAAAAAAAATCCTCTTCAATAAGAAACTTAGATGCAAAGAGCCAACCCTTTGAACATATGAAAATCATAAATGTACGCCAAGCTAGGTTTTACGTGCACGCATTTTGATTTTGTCCTTACAAAACCAAAAAGGTTATTTTCTATTTGACTATATGAATGAAAATCACAACTGTTTAACTGAACATCAAATCATGTGTTCAGTCTTTTCCATTTTGTTTTTGTTTTTGTTTTATCCATGTTGGGATGTTTATATGACAATCAATTATTTTTCAAATGTTCAACTTTGAAACTAAAAATGCACCATACACACAAGAAGAATAAGGTGATGAGATGCTGAATCACGGGGTACTGTTTTGCAAGTACTGATAAAAGGGATTTTAAACGAATGAATCATTTCCAAGCACTATCACACACAAATTGCTAGAAGAAAAAAAAAAGAGGCAAAAACCCATGATACATGAAGACTACAGACTGCAATACACTTACACTTTGACTCTCCTTTTTTCAGAGTGACGGCATGATGCTTCACCTTGTCAAACAAAAGTTCTGCACCTCCACTTTAAAAAGCAAACAAAGAAAAATTGCAATCTATACAATAGTCATACATGTACCAAAGCAAAATACTGTTTAGGCCTACCTGTCATTCATGACACATTATCCCATTAAACAAAAAAAAAAAAAGAAAAGAAAAAAAGGAGAGGTATTAGAGTTTACGGTTCACAATAACTTAAACCGATCCATATTTCTTGTGGCTGATCAGTTAAATGGCCCTCATACAGAAATAGTGGTGGGTATGCACAAGCTTTCTTTTGTTTTGCATACATTGTAACCCACCATCACCATTCAATCAAATTCAACATCAAAGTAATTTCTGTCAGTTCCTCTGTCTAGACAGCTATGAACTTCATATGAAATTCATTTGTTTTCGAAACTGTTGCATAGTGGTCTACATGTGATGTATTGCTACCTATAGTAAACAAGAATAGCATGCAGCATGATCTGTGATCTAAATTTTCCTCTCTTATAAAAATATGCCGATGACTTCATGTTGTATATAATTAGTTTACGCTATTATGCTTTTATTGTCAATTGAAGTGTCATCGATGATGGATGACAGGGTTGAGTCGGATATTCACTTGAGTTTTGCATTAATCTAGCATGGAATTTAAAGCAGATTAACTCAGCCTTGTGAGTGCATGGTAGGGTATAATACCACTAGAAAGTTCAGTGAGGCGTGTGCACATGGCATCACGCCTATCATGCCTATAACGCCCCGAACGGTTTACATACAGACATAAGATTGAACTAGTGGGACTAGCAAAATTGATCCGACATTTACTAGGTACAAAAACTTAGCTAGACCCTACAATGGCAATTTAAAAACACTGTAAGAGCGTTCTAATTTCATGGTTTTGTTGCTTGAAATGTTAGTTAGCGAGAGAGGGAGTTTATATTTACCTAAATTCCAGATTTAGATGCAAGTCCAAATTGGCGCAGGGGGCTGCCATGTTTCCGTCATAATCAAAGAGGGGTTTAGTCGCAAGATGGCGCTCCGGCATTAGTCATTTATTTTTCCATGGCACACTTTTTGTCTCGCGGTACCCTGAAAGATTCGGGTCTCGGAAAATTTCTGTTTATCTTAACAGTCCGATAAAGGTGTAGAAAATGACAGGTAGCATAATTATGTTGGAGCGATGCTCAGCCGAGGATCTGCTTTAAGATTAGGGTGAGAGTTTACTCAGTTTAGGATTAGGGTTAGGGTTAGAGTTGATCTCGGTGTCCCGTAGGGTAATAAACTGAGTAAACTCTAACCCTATTTTAATCCTAAAGCATAATCCTCGGCTGAGCATTGCTCCAACATTGTGCTACCAAAATGACACAGTGCTGATTAAAGACTTACGCCATTGCAATGCTTTTTATCATTATTATTACTCGACGAACCTATCATCGCGGTGGATACATCTAAAACACTGAAGAAAGGTTTCCATTTCAAATTTTTACACGTAAAAAAAGATGTACAACTTATTTTCGACATGGCATTAATTTATTTCTCTGAGAGGTATTGTGCCCACGCAGACGTGAAAAACAAAACAAATACCGGTCCACATGTCACAAGGTGTAAATGATAGTAGTCCAAATTTCTCATTCAAAGCGGTAGAGTTGGTCCGTTAGTGATACATTCACAATTCACTGCTGAAAAATTATGTTTCAAAAAGCGAGTATTTCCTCAAGAAGAAGAAATTAATAATAATTGTGAAGCACTGAAATGGTCGACCTGCATATCTCAAACAAGCTTATACATATTCATTACATCTACAAGAAATGTTTCATTAATTAATTAATTAATTAATTAATTTAATGATATTATTCATTCATTCATTCATTCGTTCATTCATTCATTCATAATTCCATTTCCAACAGAAACATTATGAATATCAATTATACAGAAATTGAATACATAAATTTTATCATAATACAAAATAAAGGATAAGTTAACAAAATATTCTCAGCATACGGAAATGCTGCATGGAAATGGGGAGGAATGCTAAAAAGCAGTGCTTGTAGGGTGCATTCCCTCTACACGTGAAATACAACAAATTATATAATTGATGGACTGATATACATAAAAAAGTGGAAAAACAAAAGAAGAGATATGTCGTGGCTTTTAGATTTTAATCTTTTGACTGAATTCAGTCAAAAAGTGTTAAAATCTACTTTGCCTCTTTCTTTTTCTATTTAGCTGAATTTCTCCCATCAATGACAATTTTCTCATAGAAAAGCCCTTGACAACTTTTATTTCTTAATACAGGTTTTCCCGGCCAATTTCGCACTTTTGTCAGTCCATTTGATAAAAGGTTCATTCAATTTAGCGAAAATCCTCGTCACTGCACATTCTGTCATTCAAAATGGCAACTTGTTCGTTCAATTTAGCATTTCGATCAATGAAATTCGCACATGTGCCTTTCGAATTCATAAAACGGGCATTCAAATTGGCACGTGCTCTTCAGTCATTCAAATTAGCCAGCACTGGCGGAAAATGGTATTTCAGTCATTCAATTTCGCGTACTGTCTGGGCAGTCAAATTCCAAACATGTTCATTCAAATTGGCGTAATGTTATTTCTATTTTGAAAAGGCGAGAACCGTGATTTATACGTACTTAAATGTGAAGTTTTGTTTCATCCACACACTGTTAAGTATATAGTAAAGATATCTTTGACCCTAAATAACTCAAGTTTGTTGTTCTGTAACGCCCCTCTTCTTTCATACACGTTATCAGAACTATACATGCACCAGTACCATAGATTCACTTCACTTTCTTATGTCCTGTCATGGCAGCACGACTTAGATACAGGCGTATCTCCCAAGAAGACAGGGAAAGAATCATAGAAGCATTTGAGGGTAATAACCTTGACAAATGATGGCTAGAGCTGATCCAAGAACTTTATTCCTGATGATGATTAACGCAATATAGCACCCACCAAATGAAAATAACGAAACATGCAGATGAAAGAAATAATCACGATATAAATTGAAACCTTCTCCTAATTAGTGTTAAAACAAACTTAAGATTAATGTATCTGTAAATGAAATAATGCTATCGAACATTATAAACACATACACATATTTTGAAATTATAGGTCCTACTGTTGAAAAGGTGATATCGGAATAAGGGATGAATACGGAAATATGAAATGTTAAGATGTTTGCAAACAATACCTATGATGAATGAACATGGAAAAAAGGAATAAAAGCATAAACGTGTCTGCTAAATTGAATTCAGTAAATGCGAAATTGGATGCCCAAGAATGAATTCGAATGAACGAGCGAAGCGTATACGTGATCACGTGACTATATCCTGCTAAATTGAATGAACGATTTGCGAAATGGTGCTTGTCTTACGAATTTGAACTGAAAAAGTGCTGATTCGAATGATGTTAAGGGTAATTTGAATGCTCCAAAATGAATTTGAATGAAAAGATTATAAAATTGAAGTACCCAACATGCCATCTAGGCTAAATTGTGCTAAACTGAATGCAGCAATTAGGAATTGGACTGAAAAAAAAGTGCGAAATTGGCCGGGAAAACCTAAAATATGCATCGATTTAATGCACTCTTTATTGTGATCTCGGTGTACTATATTGGAACAATGCGTAACGTAGAACAATAGATTATATATTAATTACTTTTCCTTTTCACGAAACGATAGTTATCACGTCCTCTACAATGTGTACTGTCGCTGATGAGAAAACAGGGACCAAACGTATACCGCACTGTGCTATAATATCCTGGGTCATAATCACTTTCATTGTTTCCGCTCATAGCCGCTAGTAAGCCATCAGGACGCATCGTTCAAGAACGAACTAACTATCATCTGATTACCTCCGCACAAGTATAATATACCAGTAGGTGAAACCTACGGTCGACGGTTTCGCAGAATTTAATACAGAGGAAATAATTTGCAGAGGTTGTTAATATCGAAAATATATTTGACACTATTTTCCATGAGCATGCTGATATACTAACTTTGTCTTCATTTCTGGTCATTTCATCGCTGCACGGTCTGATGACATTGAAAAAATGAAACAATGACACAATAATTGATGATGTTGTTCTTGCTGTTATCATAACTGCGAATTGGTATGCGATTTATTAAAGTGCTTTCAAATTATGTATGGCAGTATCGCCACATCATCGTCATAATCGCCATCATCATCATCATCATCATTATCATCATCATCATCTTATCATCACAATCAGCATACATAATATTGTCATCATTCGTCAAAAGCGTCGCCAATGTCGAATCTATAGCAGTCAAAGAAATATGGATTTATAGATCACTGGTTTTCAGTCTCATGATTAATATCAAACTGTTATTTTCGGATACTGAGTATACCATTGTATATTATTATATTGAGAGGGAGGGAGGGAGGGGGTGAGAGCAGGTGAAAATGCAACTTAATATTTTGATACCTAAGAGTTTTCTGCAGCCATATTTGCGTAAAGCAACGGTACTTGCTCTGTAGGACTATCAAGAGAAACAAAATCATCCCAGGTTTTCCGGCAAAGAATCCTCCTCGACTAGCTGTGGTGTTACATGTTTTTTAGTGCGATGAAAGTATGAAGTAAAATTCAGCGGCAACTGCGAATCACGTACACTCCACCGACAAAGCCGTCGCATTTCCGCCGCAGCTACTGGGGTTGCGCTTGATTTGTGAGTGGAATCTCGTGGAACTTCCTTGCATTTCCTTTATACATCAATCTGTTAAGCTGGCGATGATCTAAATTTTCCTCCGTTTAGTTCAGTTGTTTATACTGTTTACTATAAGACGGATGACAAACGATATGCAGATAAATGACTGTGTAAAAGAAGATATTCAACTATACAAAAACAGAGAACAACAAAGAGTAAGAAAGGGAAATAAAGAAAAGGGAGGTGAATAATAAAAAGCAAAAGAAGGACAAAGAGCGAAAAAAATGATGACAAAAGGGGAAACAGGAATGCTTGCAAAAAGAAAAAGCTGATAAAGAAAGATCATTAATGAGAAACGCACAAAGAAGGTTCAACAAAAAGGCGCGCGATGTTCTCTCAAACGTGACATGACATCCGCCAAGAAAAAAAAAAGTACAACTGCATGGCTTGTTACTAGATGGCAGGAAATCATCACCAAAGAAGTTTGTTGAACCCACGAAATCTATTCTCATTATTCTTATTGGATATTCTGTTCGAAAGCTTCAAACTCTTGAGCTTTAGAACATATACTTTGTAATATGAGTATAATGATTATAGGAGATGAGCAGTTTTCTCTTTTTTTTTCCTTCCCTAGCTCCTTTCTTTCTTGCTCTCATTTTCCTTGCTTTCTTTCCTTCTCTCTCTCTCTCTCTATCTAGCCCTTTCCTTCATACAGAGGAGAGGAAAAGAAACAATAACAATTAAAACCACAAAGATACAAAATCTCAATGCTGTCATAGTCGGAACAACTTAAAGGAACACAGTAGGCCTTACTACAGGCTATAAGATGTTATCTTTCTGAAACTGCAGGTTGAAAAAAAAACTGCGCTTTGTTTGTTTTACGCGTTGCTTTACTTTGTTTCGTTCTATAACGCGTCGTCTGCTAAATGATGACTGCTAAATGATGACACAGTTTTCAAGACATGACAGGCCTCCCCCGAATCATCCGCAGTCAAGTAAGACTCCGCCCACTTTTACGTCGACGCGACCTCTCTTCAGATTTCCGGAGCATTTTGCGCCAAAATCTTTCGATCGCAATCAATCTAGAGTGATGATCACTTAAGTCTGGAGCGTTAAACGATAGAAAAGTGCATGAATGATATGCTGACATATTTTGCAGTATAGGCTGTACGTGTTGTATTGCTTTTATATGTCAGAATATGTTTGGGCTATCCCCTTCGCTCTAGGGAGGATGACGTCATATTGGCCTTAATAAGATTTACTTATCTATATGCATAGATCCTGCCATAAAACTAACTCGAACGATATCCTGGATAAGCAGCTGCGAAACATAACACGGAAGAGCAAGCATATGATTTGAAAAAAAAAGAAAGAAAAAGAAGAAGGATGATAATTATGCCCAATAAACTTTGGAAGACGAAGGAGACACAAAAATAAGAAGCAAAAGAATGATAATGATGACGATAATGATGATAAGAGTAGAGAAAATGATGATAATAATGATGATGATAATGATAATACTAATAACAATATATATAGTAACAAGCAGAAGAAAAAGAAGAAGGAGAGGGAATAGAGAGGAGGAGGAGGACGATCAAGGAGGAAAAATGAGAACAATGAAAGATATAGGGCAAACTAATGAACCAACGTGTTGTCACTAATCATAATAAGCCATTGTAGGCTCTCTTGGGACCCCACCCCCTCCCCTTACCCAAAAATCGAGCAACACTCAGGTTTCAATTTAACAGGATTTCCTTTAACTGTACTTATTTGTTTCCTTTAAAGAATTGGATCCGTTTTCATTCTACAAAATATGTATTTCTCAAAACTGATATACATAATCGCTGATGATTTCATTTTCTTATTCTTAACTCTCACTAGGGAAACTTTCGTGGGAAACCTTTCTCGTAGTGTTGCACTTATAAACAGGATACATACCGAAGATTGAAAATCAATTATTATGCCGGAGATAATACTATCCTTTTGATTGCGTCAAATGTCCCAAGCAAGGCAGGAAGTAAGAGGAGGCATACCGCGTCCTTTTACTGCAAAGCTAACGATCTTACCAGCGAACTAACAAGCATTGTCCGTTGAAGAAAGGAAATGACGTGTCTTAATGCTCTGAGACAACATCAGGACGCAAACGAGTCCACCAGTGATATAATTTGACAGTTTTCATCGACAGTTCTGTCTGTCTGGTTAGTAAATCTCGGAGCTGAGGCGTGATTACAAAAGACCGACGTATTGATATTGTTTCGTCAGTCGCTCCTCCTGTACTCTCAGTGCTGTGTTGTGTTTGTGTCTCTATCAACCCTCCTAATGCACGGCTGTATATTTTCACAATTAATACCATATTTTCCTACCGATTGCTCTGATTGCATTATGGCTTCATAACCGTTGGTGGAGTTCATTTCTGCTGGCCTGCAAAGTTCACAACGTATCACTCAGTTTAATTTTCTTATCGGTTGGATATCGGATCGACTTCCTATTGTCGCCAGCTGCAGAGCAGCACACGTCTTGGGCAGCCGGTGGGCCGGTGTCGACAAGAGGGCGTCCTGCATGTAAGACGTGGCATTCATTTATCACTCGCAAGCATACGCCGACGGCCCCATCTATAGCTTTACGTGTTGGATTCTAACCATTTTGGTATACACACCCATGTGTTTCGCGTAGCAGAGACGCAGGGTAGACAGCTCGTTGAGGAGTAGGAGGGAACCCTTTACCGCCCGACCGCGGATAGCATCTGTCAACTCGAGCTCCGGGTGTGTGGCTGCGAATTAGTTTGGAGGATCAACTGAGCGGATCTCTCCGTCATTCTGCTAAATCTGAGGATTTTTGTCGAAGTAGCTAGAGAGGAATGGCGTCTCAAAACGAACTCATTAGCAAGGCAGAGGATGTAGCTGATCAAGTAAGGAAGCTGTGCTGTGCTGTTGACTGTGGCTGTGCTGTTGACTGCTGCTGTTGCCGTGTTGTTTGATGGAAATCCTGCTGAAATAACTCAATACGTCCTTAAGCTTTGCAGCTAATAAACAGATTACACGGCCTGAAAATGCTCATTTTCTACTGCTTCTCAGATCTACACATGTGTACTAGTACTTGACAGCGCAGTAGTAGGTCTAGACTCTTGATAGATATGCTAGATTAGTTTTAAATTTTCAATGACTAGAATCGTTATATTCGTAGAACTTCTATTTTACGTGGTGTGCGCTGTGCTGTGGAGTGTGACGTGTGGTGTTTGCAGTAAATGTCTAATGGCAATGCCTCTAGTCGTTGTAGTGGTAGATGCTTTACACAATCCATCAGTTTGCAATAGTAATACAGTAAAAAAACATCAGTAGGTCAAGGGTCTTGACTCTTGTCATGTCAGTGTCTTGAAAATTTCAACATGATGTCATGAGCGCAGACAGAATGTGTTCAAAATGAGCTCTCAATCTCACTCATATAATTAAATCATAATTTCTGGAGAGCATGACATGGTAAAAGCCAAAAGTTAACCTGCAGTGAACTTTACCTTGGCTTGCAACAAATTATCTGCATGTCATGTGACTATGCATGCATACAGCTTCAGGAACTGTGTATTGAATAATTTTAGCAATCTCTCTATCCTCTTAGGTTTCTTTTTTATCCTTTCATGTGTTTATTTTCCTTGCAAGGTATTACGGAAAAGCAAGAATGTCCTTCCCCACGTGGCCCGCCTTTGTCTCATCAGTACGTTCCTTGAGGATGGCATCCGGATGTGGTTCCAGTGGTCAGAACAGAGGGACTACATCAACCAAACATGGGGCTGTGGGTGGTTTCTTAGGTGAGGTGGTTATCACTGTTCATAACCTCCATAACAATACAGTACTCGAGGCGGATCCAGGAATTCCGTAAAGGGGGGGTCGGAACAATATTTCTAGTGCTACTTCTGGGTTTCATCTCATTTTTTTCTTTTGATTTCTTTTGATTAAACAACAAATAAAGAGGGGGCACATGCCCGGTGCGTTTCCCTCTGGATCCGCCACTGGTACTAGTGGTGTGAGTGGGAGACCCATTAGAGTTTTGACTTTTAGATCGATGTTACAAATCCCTTTATGTTATTATGTAAGACAGTTTTTGGATCTTTGTCTGTCGTGCCTTTTGTCTACCGCTTGTTTGTGTAACTGTTCATCATCAACTGCTTGAATTAGCATTGATGGGCAGCAGAGCTTTAGGGAAATCTAAGATATTTTGTTTTGTTTTGAGGTACAAATTCTAATTACTGACATGTTCTGACATACTCATTCAGCAAAATTGTAATGCCTGCCAAATTAATTGAGGCTTTATGTCAATTTTGTGTGTGAAGAAAAATGTAAGTACACTTGTATAATTATTATTTTTCATGTATACGCACTTTCGTTGAACCCCTTGACAATAAACGTATAAAAGTTCATGGTCTGGTTTTGTTAAATTCCAAAATATGTTGGCACAAGCAGTGTCATTATTAAATACTGTTTACATCATTAGTGGAGGAAGAATAAATGTGCTACTGAGGGTCATGGTATTCGTGAGGACGTGCTCGTTTTTTAAATCACTTACCAGCCAGTGTTATTCAGTGTGATAGCTGACCTTCACGAACTTTCCGTAATTATTGTTCCATGTGGAGTTGATATTGAAGAACTGCTCATCGGTCGGCAACATGAAACAGAGCAGGGAAGAGGGGTCACTGTATTGAGCAAAAAGTACACCTGACCACTGAATGACATTGTTTTGCTGCAGATTGCACTTCTTTATGTTGACCTACAATCAATGAGCATTTGCATTTGCATGATTTCATGCTGCCTTTTGTCTGTGCCAGAGCTGTTAATGATCTACACAGTATACAATATAGTTTTATGATGTATGATAGTCTTTAAATGCATTTAATCTATTGTGTGTCTTGTTTTGTTGTTGTTTTTCCAGTACTCTCTTTGTGTTAATCAACCTAGTGGGTCAAATAGCAGGTTGCATTATGGTGCTCAGCAGACAAAAAGTGCCTGCAGCCTGTGGACTCCTCTTTTTCATCATCGCCCTTCAGGTATGTGATTATATTCAGTTTTAATTCTTTTTTATTTAAAAACCTTTCTTGTATTAAATAATTGGCCTTTAATGCTCCTTTAGTGCTAGTCATAGGAACTCACACTCAACATTTCTTCCATAAACTATCCTCCTACAAGTACAGTGTGTAGAAATGATATCTATTTGGGTGTAGAAGGGCGTGGACTCAGTATAAAGTCAGTGGAGCTCATGCCCTTCTGGCTGTCAGCTGATAAAAACCTGAATGCATAATGCACGATGTACAATGCACTATACTAGAATATGTGCACATTGCATGATTATTCTGAGTGCCATGCTTTTTCACATAGGATGAAAGTAAAGGTGAACCGGAGGTGTACTGCATATTGTTTTTTGCCGTTGTAATGCATGGTGTACACCACAAAACTTTACGTTCATACCCTGTAAGATTCAAGATACAGTGGAACCATGTTATAAAGAGGTTTGAATGAAGCAAAACTCCCTTACAACAAGGGGATTTTACTTACAGGTCCACATCTTTTCTTATAATTCTTTGCTTTTGTACCCTGATACCGTAAGAAACCTGATATTTCAATATGATTGTCATAGTTTTTAGGTCTTTGCATGGTTTTTTGGTCTTTGTCATAATGAGGTTTCCCTATAGTAGACAAATTTCACATACACTGTATTTGTTGTTTTAAAGAAAATATCCTGTCCTGTAACCGGAAATAATAAAATGCCATGTGATCTCAATTCAGCTTGTCACATATCTGGTTGCAGTTGCACTATTTACAAATCATTGCATCGAGCCACTCTTCTATTTTGTTTTTGCCCATCTTAATAACATTTAGCTTGTGGTTAGTTTCAAATCATGATCATGTATACACTACATGTTAAATCTGATACTTTTTTTTTTTTTGTAACTAGTCTTGTTTGGCTAATATTGTTACGGTTCTTTTTGTTTTCATACTGGCACATATTGTATGCCTACATGGGAGTACATAAACAAGTGCAATATCATCATTGTGGTTCTGCTTGAAAATAAGAATAGCAATTTGTGAGAGTGGAAAAATACCATAATATTCAAACGTAAAGAGTATGAAGAAATGAATTTAGATGTCATTTCTGTTACGTAATATCATTCCACCATGTGTTGTGTGACAGCTTCTTGACAAGCTGGATTTTCTGTTTTTACAAGACTAAAACACATGATCACATTTGCCTAAATCTGATCCACCCAAGATACACACAGCACTCAATCCACACACAAAAAAAAATTGATGGCGGCATCTGCCTGGGCTTGTGTTGGATCCTGTGTATCACAACAATCACAATATTGTCCTTCGCCAGGCCAAGTGATTGTTCCTAGTTAGCTGTGAGATATTCTTGATCGCTCTGATTATCTGTTGAAGTAATTTCCAAGGACGGAAAAGTGAGTCACAAAAACCGAAGGAAGTGGGAGAGGAAGAGAAAAAGTTCTCCAGGAGATTTGCTGGGATTCTTGGGTAGGCATTCCGATCAAGCGTCTGTAGATGTCATCAGCTTAATCCCAAGCCATCATTGTCATCAATGTCAACAATAACCCAACTATTTTCTTATATGGGCACTGAATGGCATTGAAAGGTCATAGTGGGGTCACTCCGAGTAGAGCACAGGGCTTTGAATATTCATCTGTGAATTCACTCATATTTCTGTCACGGCGAGCACTTTATTGTATTTCCATCAGATTTTTTTTTCTCCCAACTGTTTGTGTAGTTTGTGTACTGCTGTTGTAGCAACAGTATAATTTTTAGAAGTTTATAGTCAGATAACAATGCTTCTGCATAAACTCAGCAAATACATGTAGTTTAATGAATTTTTGTCTGACTTTGTACAGATTTAACAAATTAACAATCTATGAAATGAGCTTTATGCAGGGAAATCCAAAAGTGCCAAGTTAACAATAAGGAGACTATAAATTCTCCAGCAATAATTGTTGGATAAATGCAGTATGATATTAAAACAAACAACTGTGTCAGCCAACTGATGATTGAGGGTATGTAAGCTGCCTCAACGCCTGCACCTGTCTCAACACATCAATCAGGGTTGACCCATGAATAAGTGGGACAAACGTAATCTATACTTTCCTGCAATTCGGGCTTATTCACTAGAAAGAACACAAACATGATACAATATGGTAGTACATGTATGCAGTAATGAGAATGGTACAATGGGAGTATTATTGTATTCAAAAGCGTTTTAATACAGTACAGTCTTCACATCTGAGGAATTGTAATCAAATAACAATGAAACAAATTCTATAATCAACCTCAGCAATTGAAGCATACTTTTTATTTGTTATATTTTTGCTTGTTTTACTGGACATTATTTTACTTTTTCCTTTCTTTCTCTGTGTCTGTAGATCTGTCTGTTTTCCATTTTCCCTTTCTGTCTGTTTTGCATTATGGATCTGCCTCTTTTTGTGTATATACCGCACCTATCTATCTAGTCATGTGTACAGATTTTCATAATTGTATAATTACTTCTAAAGTTTTAATGCATGGAGAACTACCATGTTTTCCTTCATACAATTTGACATAAAATGTATGAATTTTCATCAAAATCGTATACATGTAATAATAATGATACAATGAAATTGAAACTGCCATTTGATAAGTGAACCAGAACTCTATTTGCACATTGTTTGTTGTTGCTTTTTTTTCAGGAGGCATTGACATTTCAAACTGTTAAAAAAAAATTACTGAAAAAGAAAGGTTGTATTGAAGAATCCTGCATTGTTTCCAAACATAATGCTATTTTGAAGTGAAAGTACATGTATGATACCCAATAATTGTGACAAAGTCTGGTATGTCTTCTTTGATGAAGCAGTTTGAATTTGTGTACTGGTCTACCATACTCAGAATGCCTCAACTAGGGCGGTAATGTATGTACAACAGCAACATGAGATAGGTTTCATTGATGTATTTGTACAATTGTATAATGTTAGCTGCAATAAGGACTGCCCTTATGAATAGGAAAAAAAATCCTCATTAATGAATCAACAGTTGAATTCACTTCCTGATCAGGCGTGGCTCAGTTTCCTTGAAACAAACCTCTCTTCCTCTTTCCAGTATTCCTACCCTAGTGAGGTAACAAACGCTGTACGCTGGAAATATACATCGGGAATCTAGCCACCATTTTGATTTTTTTTTTTTTTTTTTTTTGATCATGCTTAGTCAGGAAGACAGCTGATACACTGCATTAGTGTGGTCATGTTTGTGTGCACACAAATCGTGACTTGATAAGACACAAATGAAGGAACCGAGAGCATAATTATTGTAGATGGTGTTTTGTCACTTTTGCTTACCAGCAAATACCTTCCTGATAAATGATACAAAGCGTGCTCACTTAAGCAAACGATACATGGAATGGTCAAGATATCAATGCAACAGACAGCTCACACGACGAATATCTAGACACTCGACTTTATTGACTACTGATATTGAAATATTATACATGTATCTTAGTTGGGCAATGTAAAGAAGAAAAAAGAGAGAAGTTACAGGAGAAAGTATGAAATTGACGCCCCTTGACTTCAAAATTTCCACCAAATGACATGAATAGATACATTATACATGTGCAGAGGAAGCGTTTACATGTGTATTTGTGAATAGATGTAGCAAAGCATCTATTCAATGAATGCCTTTTTACATTTTATGTAGTGATCTAGGTAAACTTGTGCTGACATGGTTTACTGTAGACGTTATTTTTGCACACAAGTAATTTTTCCACGCTCGGCCAGGTATAATGATTTTTTGTGCATTTTTAATTTTGCGCTATCAAGAGAGGAGATAGTGTTAAATATTACAAGCAAAAATATTTGTGTGCTTTTATTTTTGCATTAGGTTCTGATAGTGCAAAATGTGCGAAAATTTCTAGTATGTAAATTTCCACTTTTGCAGTACAGTGTACTGTATGACCATCGGTAATATACAATAAACTTTAAATAGATTAATATTAGTGAATTCAGCTGGAATTGGATAGTGTGCATGACAGTAGTTTTACTAAACAATTTTTGTTTTTACCATTGTTGCATAATTTCTGCACCAAAACATTTTGTAATGGACAAATTCTATTTCTGTGGCACAAATGTCACACGCGCAGACAGAGGGATTTTGCCTTTGAAAGTGTAGAGTTAGTGTGACAGTAGGCACCTCTTACAGGAGAGATACATGTGTATTAGTGCTGTTGGCTAATCACTTCTCAGTATATTGATCATATTTCCCTGTGTATGCCTCTATTTTGACCTACATTTTGAAAAATTGCACTTTGACAAGCTGTGGCTCCATACATGCCAGTAGTTCAGGTTGAAAGAACTATTCGAGGCAGGGTTGTAGGATGCTAATACCAACAATCGAACCATTCACACAATGTGCAGATGTGTCTGCCGAGTGGTAAAAACAGGTGGTGTTATAGTTAATTGAAGTGGTGCAACAGGTACTGTGCTTCAAGGCAAGTTTTGTGTCTTTGTTTTTGATATCTTTTCTGTTTAAACTGTCACTGGTGACTGAAAACAGAATTTACAATGGTATTATTTCCATCAAGGCTAAGACATTTTATTATTTCATTGAACATGATGGCTGCCCTTGACAATAGCTAAATCATATGCTTAGAATAGTGGATATCCCCCCCCCCCCCCCATGAATTGAGTGACTTGTTACAGTGTATTTGCTTTACCTGTTCCGGCCAAATTCACATGCTATGTGTATTTTGTATCTAGTTATATGCATCAGTTACTGTATATGTAGCTACGGCATGTAAGTCTACACTATGGCAAAGTTTTCGGCAGTTGTGAGAAAACATCTGTTACAGAAGACTATGTGTGCATAGAATTTTGATATGTTGGTACACAGATCCATTGTGTGTATATGTATCCCCTCTTTATGATGTGTGTCTCATGAGCAGTAACACAGACCTTCTCACTGATGTTTGAGAAGATATTATTGTTGAGACGTTGTTCCTTTGCACGACTTTCTGCAAGGCAACATGCACGCAACTTACGAGGGTTCACATTTTGTGGGTGTGTGGATGTGTGTATTCTTGGGATAGTCGATCTTTATAAAAAACGGCTAGTCAGTGTGCTGCTTGTACACAATGTAGCTCTTCTATAATCCAATTAACACTGTCTGCGTAATGCCAGCACACTGAAACCGGCCACACACTGAATATGATTCTAATCAACATTTGCATTCCATCAAATGTATATTTCCTGGTACGAAGAAAATGAAAGTTTCGAATGTGATACTTTTACACCTAGGTAACTCTGAAGTGTCAAATTTTCGTCTGCAATGTGTGAGGAAATTTTACTTAAAAATTCAACTCTCAGTCTTACTGGACTTTGCTGGTAAGAGGAAGTGATTTGATGATAAAGTTCCTTTCCTTACTTCCTCTCTCTCTCCTTTTGTGCATACAGACTGTAGCCTACAGCATTCTATGGGATTTGAAGTTTCTCATGAGGTAAGTGTACATCTAGCACCTCTGTCTAGATGTATGAAAATCAACAGTTCTAGAGGATTTGCAAAACCTGTGTGCCAAGTTATCATATTTCATGAATCACAGAGATCCATGTTAACAGATAACAGATGATAACAGATAATGATCCTGATAACAGCAAAGTACCACCTATCATTTATTAAACTCTAAATTTTGAATTTTGGATATGAAAAGTCAGCACTTTTTTACCGTTGGCAAGTGTGTGTAGACTTTAGGATAGGGCTTTGTTTAGGTAATACATTTTATATTGTAAGCTGCACAAGAGCTCATATACATGTCTATTTCGTGCTAGCATACCTAGTGTGCACATTTGTTTTACACAAAATTGTTTTAATCTTTGGTAAGTTTTGAAAAGCTGGCATAAGAAAATGGCAAACTCATGAATCTTTCATGATCATGGGGGAAAAAACAACAACAGCCAACTGAAAGTACACAATGAGACTTCAGACTCGACTTGATGTAAAAAAAAAAAAAAATTCTATTGATTAAATATCCTTTGTTACTTTTGTAGACACCAAAACCAAGGAATCTACTCATTGTTCATCTGTTCATTGTGAATTGTGTGTATCCTTGTCAGTTTTTTTTTTTTTAAATAAAGTCTGTATTGTTCCACATCCTTGTCAATCATTTTTGAAATGAAGTCTTTATTTTTTCCTGTCTTAGTTTAGTTTTGTTAAAGGAAACTGTGAAATGTGTTTAACCTTACATTATTTGCTATTGATCCTTCACTGAAAAATCTGTATAAGTGGAAACTTTGGCTATTACATTTTTGTGCCAGGCCAGTTTAATTTTCAATATCAGATCTTTATAAGGATTTGAATGAGAATATTATGTTTGTAATCCTTTCAATCCCCCCCCCCCAAAAAAAAAAAAGAAATATTTATGTGGTCTTATTTTTTTAGCACTACTTCAGTGGAACACAAAATTTGTGAAAGTTTCATTTTGGCAAAATGCTTCATGTTTACAGTAATCTCCTGATGATAATTGATGCATCCTTTCTTTCCTTTGTAGGAATATAGCTTTGGTGGGCGGGGTCATTCTGCTCCTGGCGGAGTCCTTCTCGGAGGGTAAGAGCATGTTCCCGGGAGTTCCCAACCTGGGCTCCAACCGTCCCAAGACCTACATGCAGCTCAGCGGCCGCCTCATGCTCGTCCTCATGTTCATGACCCTGCTGCGCTTCGACTTCACGACCCTCCAGATCATCCAGAACCTCGTGGGCTCCATCCTCATCGGTCTCGTTGCCGTCGGTTACAAGACCAAGCTGTCGGCACTCATCCTCGTCCTCTGGCTCACCATCTTCAATTTCTACGCCAACGCCTGGTGGAACATCCCCGCCTACCGGCCCATGCGTGACTTCCTCAAATATGACTTTTTCCAGACCTTCTCCGTCATCGGCGGTCTGCTGCTCATTGTCGCCTTCGGCCCCGGTGGGGTCAGTATGGACGAGCACAAAAAGGACTATTAAGAGCTAGCACGTGTGAACGCAGCACAGGGAGGTTCAGATGGTTGTAAATGCAATTAGCCATGTCTTATCTAGCAACTGTGTGATTTCTTTTTTTATAAAGTTAGTATATTCCAAATATTGACAGCTTCTCTCTTTTTTTTTTGAATGATATGTCCACATTTTGACTGTTTTTGATGTTTTTAAGCCTTGTACTCTTTGGTCATTTTATGATTTTTTTTGTTGTTGTCAAGCAAAGAAGAGTTGTTATTTGTTCAGTGCCTGAGATCTGCAGTTGTTGTAGGATACATATTTCAGAACAAGACATGCTTTAATACATCATTCAGCTTTAATTCATTTTGGATATGTGTATACGTCAGCAAACTGTTTAAAGATCGGCGCATGTTCCATGCTCGTATGTTCTGGCTTTGTTGTGTGTTTATTTGTTTGTTTTTCTTTATTTCCAATCGGTAAGTCAAATACACGTTGCTTTGCCTATATGAGCCCCTGTTATGACGCACCTTTTAACTAGGGGATGTGATGGCCAAATGGATAAAAACATGTGTGGGTGCTGCTATGTATTCTTACAGCACCAAAATCTATGTGTATGCTTCAAGCTATATTGAAGACCTGTACAAATTCTGTAAGATACAAAATAACAGGAAAGGAGAAAAAAAAAATATTTAAAACTTTTGGGTACTTTCGTATTACTGGTACGATGCTGTATGAATTGAAGTTCATTATTCAGATCACTGTAATTCTTGGTTGTGTAGGTGTGCGACTTATTTGAGACGAATCTCAGTCAAGTCGTTCTGTGAGCTGGACAGGTGTTCATGTATGGAACATCAGACCAGCAACTCAGCGTGTTGCTTTCAGTAATTCGCAAATGTCTGTATAGTGCATTGTGAGAGGAATTTCAAGTTTTATGAGAACCTGACTACACAACCAATATGGCAGATCAATGATCACATCATCATGTGTAAATCTTGAGAACTTTGATAATGTTTCGCATCAAAGTTTTACAGCCTGATCAATCTTCATGATAGAGTCACCTTGTGAAAGTTTTGCACTGCCCCGTGGATTTTTTAATGTGCTGAAAGCCCACTGCACACACAGATAGGCATAGATGGGACTACACTCAGGGCAATTTCATCATGTAGTCATAAAAAAGATTGGTTTGTGTGTCCCTTCTTCAAACCAAAATACAAATAAAAAAAAAATGTAGCCCTAAATTTTCCAGCACATGTTACTCCAGTATTGTATCCCCGTTGATTTCTTGCAGAAATATGCCCCAACCTCCCATACAATGTACTTATGCGGAGAGAGAGAAAGAATTAGAAAAGAAGACCCCCCAAAAAAACCCTGCAAACGAGAGACAATATTTGAAGTATGAAGTAGTTTTAAGACAGGGGCCACACTACAATCATGTAACCATGCTGAAGCAGCTGGCAGATTATGCAAGTGTTCGCAGCTTGCTGCACATGTGTGTGCAGAGTGCTGCATTGACCAGGTCAGACAGTAATCGGCAGAATACGTAATTTCAGCGTTGCTTGTGCAGCCTATACAAGCCAAAGTACTGCACCACTGTGTGAAGTAGTTTACCTCAACTTACATGTAGATTATGAAGAAATGCACCTCTTTATTTGTATCAAAAGCAGAGATAAACAAGTAATGTAGCGATTACACACAGTTACTTCTGTTATAACTTTCATGTCAGATCATAGTTTGAATGTACGATTGATCTCCATGAATGCCTATTTGCACCCTACTGATTCATCTTTATCCTTAATATTGCCAATTTGAGTCTCGGCACTAATCACTTATCTTTGCATTTGCACCCAAAACCTTTGTTCTTTGTGGTTTTGATCCAATGATTATCTTTTCTTGCCTTCTACAGTGGATGTTCTGCAGAGTACATAGAATAGGGTTTTATAGAAGAGGTAGGAAATTTTTATATGTTCCACATTTTCTTGAGAAAATGATCACTTATTTGAAGGCACAGAGATCTAAGTTGCTTGTCATGTCTCAACGGTACATGGTGCTACAAAACTCTGGAAGACACGTGCTAATTGAAAATCATGATTCAGTTTGCAAAGTGGAGGGACAAAATTGTCACACATTAGTTTGTTAGATGAGCATGCTCTTAAAATGCAAACATGTAGCACCAACATGAAGATGTTCTAGTTGACAAAGATCCCTGGCAGGGGCGTGGTTGAATTGCTCCCAGGATTTCAACTTTGCGTTTGCCTTGAACTATTTCTTGAGAATTCCATAGAAACAACATGATATGAGGCAACATGATATGAAGCGGGAGTTTAAGTGGAATACGTATTTCCGACATTTCCTCTTTTTTTAACTGAACATTTGTGTCATATCTCTACCGTTTCCCAAGGAAAGTATTTCTAGCTTTGCTCAGTTTCTTCTAGGAAATGAGAAGTTGATGTGTTCTGTATGTTCCTTTAAGTCTCATTGGCTGCTCCAGGCTCTATCTCAATGCCTCGGGGGAAAAAAAAGAAAGAAGCAGATCATTCAAGAGTGTCTCTTTAGACACTGTGACTGTAAAAAGAATGTGGCAAAATGTGTGATTGTTACGTACATGTACATTATTGTTGATAGCCAGCTAACACAAGCCCTTGTTTTGTGTTCAGTGCCCCTACAGATCAGGGCTAATGTATTTAAGGGCAAATCGTTTCCATAACAATTAAATGTTTGAATACATGGAACTCATCTTTTGCCTCTAATGTTGATTTATTTGGGTGCTTTTGAAATTGAGGATATAACACTAGATGTCTCATGGTTATATTTGCAATGATGAATGAAAGCATTATGTAAGAAGATATTAAATAAACTGTATCCCGAATATTACTACATCACTACAAAAGTATTCATAAGTAACATGGCATGCCATAATCAGGCTGTATATTTTACTATCTTTTTTTATATTTTACTTTTTTATTTTAGATGCAAAACTGATGTGGGGAAAATGATGCCTGCTCTGACAGTGACCAAAGTACTTATATTATCGCAAAGATGTGAAATTCTTTACTACTTCCTAAAAGATAGTGTACGGAAAAGTTCATTTACATGTATTTAACAAGTTGAAAATAACGCTATAGGCTCCAGATTTAAGACAGGTTTTACATTCCAGAATTTGTCCCCGAGTAGACATTCAAGCTAATCGTAGGCTGACATCAAGTCCACACAAAAGAATTGACCCATGCCTACAAAGTTATGCTACTTGAAGATTTTGTGGGCCTACATACAACAGAAGTTTAAAACAAGACGGATTCCAATGTCAGAGCATTTTCACAAACCAAACATTTTAAGAAATTTGTATACATTATAAGACAAAAGATATAGAAATGCAATAGGTAAGTAACAGAAAGACTTGGACCGTAAAAGATCCAAGTATGATAATTTGTGCTCCTCACATCCTTGCACTACACAAGTGATGTAATCCAAGAAGAATGTACAGTAGTTCCAAGGGTGCTTTCTCTGCTATGATGGAGTGCCAAACAAATGCATAGTTATTAGATTTAATATTTTTTAAATGGGGACAAAAAGTCAACAGTTGCCCAGCCATTAAAAATGATATGTGGAGGAAAGACACAGCTATTATCCTTAACCCGTTGAGGACGAGTCCTGAGTATACTCGGGCAAGTGTCTGTGGGAAATGCGTGTTGTAGCAAAATCAGCCAATCCTCAATGGGTTAAGCAGTTTCAACTTTTATTTGACAGTATTCAGTTACTGTAAAAGTGGATAATTTCTTGTATTTTTTTTTTTTTTTTTGCACTCGGCTTGGTAAGATGAATTTTGCATGTTTCCAGTTCTGCAGAATCAGGACAACAGGGCTGCCAACTCTCACTCATTAAGAGTGAGACTCACTCATTTTGGTCCTTTCTCACTCTAAAACTTTATTTCATTTGCATGCATTTCTATTGATCTCACTCATTTTGACTCCTGAATTATAGCATTGGCCTATGGGAGTCTCACTCTCAACTTGTTTCCAGTGTTGGCAGCCCTGGGACAATGAATACTGGAACATACGGCATTCCAAAACATTTACATGCTTTTATTTTCGCACTAGCTTCTGGTAGCATAAAACATTGTAAAATGCGCAAAGATTTCCCCACTGCAAAAAATTTCCACTTGTGCAGTATTACATGTGCAATTTAATAAAATATTTGCAACCCCTTGTTGTGTGATAGGAAGTGTGAACAGTTGTTGCCAAATTGTGATCAATTGTTTAAACTGTGCAGTGATTTTTTTTTTTTTGTCAATGTCGCAATGCCATTTAATTGTGCCCGTGAGCTGTCAATCCACCTATGGGCAATTCCTACAAGGTAAGCTTCGATGTCAACAGTCGATGTCTCATGAGAAATGTTGTGATACGTATCACACCACATTGAATGCAGCTAAGTTCATGTACAGTGTATGTTACTGGGCAGTAGTGCATTTCAATATAATGCACTGTCAATACAGAGTTCTATAATGTTACGGAATGTGGATGGATATTACGGAGTTGGCAATCTAACTGATGTGTAACTGGGATGTATCCAGATGTCTTAATGCTACTGGCAGGGTTTAGGGTATTCCGTAAGCTTCAGCATGTTTTATTAATTTACATGTATTTTCATTTCCCAGATATTCTGCTGACAAATCTGTCTCTATGAACCCCACTAAGATATATTGCTCATTCAAGGCATTTGCACACTGTAATATGGGCAGCTAATTCACCTGTGATGCATGCACTGACATTTCATAATCACATTCATAAAACAGACCGACAGACACACACACTGCAACATAACATCTACAATAATAAGTTGGAAATGACAAAACATACAGTGCGCGACTGTGCATCAATGATTTTTATTCCCTAATTTATACTGTACATACATAGGCGGTTCATCCATACAAATACGTGAAATAAACTTTTGTGAGCAAATAAAGGATATTTCTTTATATCAAATAATATATACGTACTCTGAGAACCACATCAGATCTGTCTATACAGTGTAATTGCAATCACATTCTTTCCATCAAGATTGCTGGGAAAAAATGCATTACAATGCCAAATGCATTTTCATCGCTACAAGCAGTTAACATTTAAAGCATCTACAGGGATGGAAATTAGCTTACCAGCATCATCCAAATTCACAACCTCCACAAAAATCTTCAGTGTCTGAAGAATACATTGGTTTACTCAAGGCTGGGGGGGGGGGGGGGGTAATAAGTTGCGATTACAATATTTGCAGAGGCACTGAGTGCAGAAATACTGGAGAAATAGATTTTAGGAGACAATTTATATCCTAGCATCAATGATATCATTTGCATGGTAGTACATGTACATTCACATTGGTGAGAAAGCTATCATACATTGTAATATAAAATTAATATTTTCCTTTCAGAAGTGACAGTTCTTCTCTAGCTACAAATACATGCTGCATTAAAGTAATGTGTTGTTTTCAATACCCGTTACTATAAAACCTAGCAACAACCACCCCAATTTTGGCACCACTTTGGGCTAACGCTGTGTGCCTGTGACGTCAATCTTTGGAAACAGAGATATTCCACATTCATACAAAAAGTCCACGTCTGACCAGAAAAAAAAAAAAAAAAATGTGCAAACCAGATGTTATCAGCTACGTGTAAATTTGAAAGCTGTGCTATCACATGCACATTCCTCCCACTGGTTTAAAAATATATACCATACACTATGACATGATTTGTGTTTGTTCTTCAGATCAATTCTTCTGAAATTACTGTATACAAGTAAATGTAGTCACTTTTGTTTGACCTTCTTTTTTTCTTTTTTTTTTACAAAGATGATGGCTACCGCTATGCACTGTATAATTCCAAGCTGCTACGGCTGTAGCAGGAAATATTCTACCTAGTACAGTAAAATGATATAGAACAAATGTGTTATATATAAAGTTGTACGAGGGAGCTGTCTAATCTTTAGACAGAAAAAAATCTGTCTGTTCGTCAGAGTTTTATGGTATTTTTAGACTTAGACGGTTCTCCTCAAAGACAAACAGGAGCTTCTCATAGACACCGCTGTGGGGGGATGCTCAACCACTGTCCCTATGGACATTAAGGGTATAAGGTACCTCACCCTCTTTGTTTATGTCTAATCACAGTCCCAGATCAGCAAATTTAAACTTAAATAGTAAAATCAACATCTGATAAACACAGCGCACTCTCACCAGCTGTTTGAAATACTAAAAAAGTTTGGATGGAAAAATTTGGCTCGTCAGCACGCTTTTAGCACACTGATACATGTAACTGATGATCGGTGAATGCATCCATCCACCGATCACATTGGTTTCCATGAGTACAGCATCCCCCACAGTACTGGGCATGAGACCTGTCAGTCTGTATAGGAGAAAATTCTGTAAAGTCAGATGTAGTCTCTGTGGAACATATACCGACAATAATTACAGACCGATCTTTCAGTCTATCTTAACCTTAGCTTTGAAACCTTGACACAATGCCTCTAACTTTAATAATGCATTCCAACAGTTGTTACAAATGCTGCTGTAGCTTTTTGTCCACCATTTGTGTAATGTGTTAGGTCATTGTATATACACATTGCTACTTGACCATCAAGAATTGCAGGATGGCTTCATAAGCATGAGTGTAAAAAATGTATGATCAGAGTTATGACTACATGGAATGAGTATGTAGTCTTCACTCAAGCCTGACTGTATACAATCTAAACAACTCGAAAAGAAGGCTGTTTAGAAGATTTAAACCTTTGAGCCATATATAAGAAGGGGGTTGTGAGAGAGAATTCATGTTCGCTTTTCATGTCTTTACTTCTGGATCATTGATGAAGAGACTACCAATCAGTCTTCACTCAAGCCTGACTTTTTGCATGCTTTCTTTCTTCTAACAGAGGGTAGGGAATGCTGCCAAGAGTGTGAACACAGCATCTTTTTTCACCTTCCAAGAGCTTTTCTTATGACACCTGAATAAATGGTACTGCAGTACGTCTTAATGGTCAAACCAATATGTCACTATGAGCACTGACAGCGTCAGATCAAACAGGCCTCAAACTTTGATCTCAAAGAGATTTCATAGATTCAGCTCTTCTGGGCACCCTTGGCATTGCATCCCTAGTTGCAGCTACATGAAATAGGAGTCAATCTCGCGTGAGTCAATGTACCAAGTGCGAAACAATTATTCTACTGTAATTCCTGCATGTATGTTGACTGCTAGTCTTCTGTAAAAAGAAATACCTTATGGAGTAAATGTAGAGCATCATATTTAACCAGTTGAAGACTAGTCCCGAGTATACTCGGGCAGGTGTCTCAATGCATGCTATAGCAAAATCAGCCCGTCCTCAACGGGTTAAGCAGAATCTTCTTTGCAGGAGTTTGAATTATGCAAGGTTAATCTTTTAAAATACAGCTTTCAGGAGATATAGTCCCAACAAATGATCAAACTTCTAAAGTCAACAAAGATTAACAAAAAGCAATAACGGCATTTAATTGGGGATACATTCGTGCCCATATTCCACACAAACTAAAACACTGAAAGGATACAAGAGACTTGCAGTAAACGTAAACCAGAGGATATCAAGGACAAAGAAACCACAATGAACGTAAAATGCTTGACTTCTTCTCCCAGATATAAGAATTCTCACCGAACTTATCATTTTTTTTTTTCATTCATTGGCACTTTCCAATGACAAAATCTTTGATACAGCTTATTGCTTTGGTTAATACGGTCACACGAACATCTTACTGTGACATACAGGGAGAACAGTACGCATTAAAACATGTCGAGTGACGTCATAACACTTTGCTCTGTGCTAACATATCGTCCTTGTTTAAAAGGAATGCATGACACGTTCTGAAAGTAACGCGGGTAATGACCTACAGTGATTGGCCACTTCCTACATATTCTGGCAATATGATTAAATAATCTGTACGGTAAAAAAGAAACACAAAAATACAAATGTGTTATGCTGTGAACGGGGAAAGGGTCTCTGAAAGTGGCTTAGATCAGACGCCTTTCCTGTCGGTTAGCACTCGCATTATACATCCCACACCTCCCACGGCATACACCTAGAGATGGAGAGACAAGAAAGAAAGAGAACAAAACAAAACAAACTGGGCATTAGAATCAGCTGGCAAGTAATAAAAGAAAGACAGGCATCTCTGCTTGTCTTATCATTTGAAAATAGATAAATAAATAAATAAATAAATAAATAAATAAATAAATAAATAAATCATAAGCATAAAGAAGAGTAACACTGAGATGGATCAAAACAGCCATAGAAACAATTTGATGACAATTGACAAGACTGTCACGAAATGAATTTAAGAAAAAAAAATCCACCCTGTACATATAAGTACAGAGACTCCAACCCCAAGCACCTTCTGATTCTCCTGCCTGAAACCCCTACAGTGGTGTAGAAGACAGGAGACTCAAACTTCATGTGCGCGAAGTCCCTTGGGTCAATAGGGTTCTAGGTGCTCTCTCGTTCTATCCCAGGCTTATTATTCAACATACGATGGCACTAAAAAGTTATAATTCAATGACTTAAATCATATACAGTGGAAACTCGATATAACGAGATGGTCGGGACCGAGTCATTTTCCTCGTTATAGCCGATATCTCGTTATATCAGTAGGCATAAAAGAAGGCATAAAATAAAGACATTAATTTGCACATGTGGGACTACCCATCATATTTCAATCAATACTGATAACTTCATATTGTGTGTGAGGGAATTACTCACCTTTATGGGTAAGAAGATGTTTTTCGCCAAGGAAATCCAATATCAAGAATGTGTTTCTTATTAATTGTAGATGTTTGAATTTGTAAATTTATATAGCTTGCGATTGTATCAAGATCGTCTGTGGATTGGTATGTGGTTATCGTACGGGTGTGTGTTGTGTGGAAAGCTTGAATATGGCCTGCACAGCACATTCTGTATGTACATTATGACTGCGTGTGTGTGTGTGTGTGTGAAGACGGGGAATTCCCTAAGTAGAAGGCCAATCACAGCATCAGATTGCCTCACACCTGCTAAACGTCATGATGATGTCATGTATACGTATGGCCGTCCCACCACATTTTCTGCATGTATCAGTGTGCGTGCACACACACATACTTCACACGTACAACATGTAGTGCTAGCTGGAGTGCACTGAAGAAAATGAATATGTGTGAACAAGACAGTTTTTGACGCATCAAGCTTTGTACATACAATCTCGAAAGATGATAGCACAGGCGAAGTAAAGCTTTACCGAAGGCATTTTGCTGTACCTCGCTATAGCAGGTTTGATTTACTATGTTTTTCTTTGTTTGGAAGTCACAAAATTTATCTCGTTATATCAGTTATTTCGTTATAGCCGATCTCGCTATAAGAGTAGCATTTTACATAGACTTGTGTGGAAGGAAATTTGGGACCGAGAAAATTTCCTCGTTATAACCGATATCTCGTTATAGCAGTGTTCGTTATACCGAGTTTCCCCTGTATTGGCTTAATAAAACTTCATTTCATACACCATATGCAGATCTATGCTATTCATGCATGCATATGCAATTGATTGGCATCTACAAAACCACACAAGCGGGAAAAATTTAATCTCAAGTGGGAGAAAAGGAGATTTTGCCAAATGGGCTTTCGGTGGGAGATCTCCCGTCAAAAGCAGGAGAGTTGGAGTCTCTGTAAGTACTGATATATAAAAAAAAAAAGACAATGATAACAAAACAAGAATGACAATCATACTTTTAAAACAACTGCTACTACAACCATATTATACTACACCTGTACTACTAACAACATTGATGACAGTAATACTAGTAATAATTATATCAAATATAGCTACAGCAGGGCTCGACACTAACGGTGGCCCGGGGCCACCAAAAATGAAAGTCGGGCCACCAAATTTTAAAAAAGTTCAAATTTGGTGGCCCGCCTTGGGCCCTCAAATTTTTTTGAAAAGTAGGGGCCTAGGTCAATAAATTCATAACTTTTTGTGCCGGAAATGCATAAATGCATGTAGTGAGTGTGTGACTCATTAAAAAAAAAAACAGGACTTTTAATGTTTCTTATTGTTCTTTTTTTTTTCAGGCCACCAAAAATTTGAAATTGATGATTTTGGTGGCCCCATTGGGCCACCAAAAAAAAAAGTTAGTGTGGAGCCCTGGCTACAGTAATGATTGAGTCATGTGACATGCTACATTGTAAAAGTATGTGCAGTTACAAATATAAATCTCCTCATTCATTTAAAGTCTTGAAATTTAAAGTTGCTTATAAAAATAAATAGGTCTTTAAAGTTTAGTCTTGAATGCTAAATTTTGAGTAACTTAAAAATCACAAACATGAAGGACTGCAAAAGAAAACTGTAGTGGAATGCAGGTTCTTTTTTGTTTTTCTGGTAATAATAAATTCTATTTAAAATTTCAGGTAAATTGCAATTAAAACTGATTTCATACCATGAGTTGATCACAGTAATTTTCACATCTCAAGTGATCAACATGGTATTTAAAGGGATGGTATAGCATTGGTTGAGATGGCGATTCACATTTTAACTTTCTGCGAACTAGAAACCACTTACATCTCAAAGAGCATCCACTTCTAAGAGGAATCAACAGTTTACTTGATGACAATCGGTTTTGTAATGGCCGAGACAACCAAAAAACAAAGCGATCCTAATAAAAAGTGGGGCTAACCTTTCATTCGGACCACTTTGTTTTACTTTGTCCTTGGATATTTCAGCCATTCCATAACCGATTTTCATCTGATTTCTCTTAAATTATATGCTCTTTAATACTGTAAAACGAGAAATGTTCTTGTGCATTTTAATTTCAAGAATTCCGCGAGCTGATTTTCGCCAAGTTAAAATGCACACTAAAGATCTTGTCTACACTGAATGCATTGAATGTTAGAGGCAACTAGTGAAAATTTTACACTGTGAATGAGGCCGTCAGCTCCCAGTCGCAAAAATTTCATGCCGCAAAAATATCGCATTCTACAGTATTTAGTAGTGGAAAATTGAGCAAAGAAAATGGGATGAATCCCATTTTCTTTGCTTAATTTTCCCTAATAAATAATATTCATTCTAGTCAGTTTGTCTGTTTGTGTTTGTTTCTACAGTATTTCATACAAGTGATTACTAATTATCTCGCAAAAAGTTAAAACCTAAATCCCCATCTCAACCAAAACTATACCACCTCTTTATGTATCAAAGAAAGCAAAGCTCAACTCTAATTTTCTGAAAGAATACTGTAGAGATGAATAGAGCAGAGAACGAAACAAAAGTTGATACCTTTTCATGCCACGTCAGCATAATACCCGCTGTTCCTTCGGATGGCTCAGCAAAGCTGCGGTAGATGTACTTCATTAAGACGTCAATACTCTCAGGGTCTAGGGAGTTCACTGCATTCTCGACTTCTGATGACTTGAAGTTTGTTAGAACCCTCATAACCACCGAGAAAGCCTTAGCCTATCCATGAGCAAAGTGTGTAAGATAACAATGCATACAAGTAAGTGCAGGAGAGAGTAAACAATAAACTGCATTTAAGATAGGGGATAAAATGCAATGAATTTAGTAAGTCTGCTAAAGAGAGTTCTGTTTTTTGTCGATACACCATACAGCAGCTCTGTGACTTCAGGATGTGTGGGTGTCTCTAAATGAATTGATTCCACTAACAAAATAAACATCTTTAAAAACTTTTTTGAAAAGTTTTCATTTTTACTTAACTCAAACTTTTCAATTGGATGGGCAAATGGTAAGTGTGAGTGCTACAGTAGTTTTAAGTTGGCACTGTACTGTGTACAATTGTAGGTCCCCCCCCCCCCCCCCACGTTACAGCGCTCTTCACTATAAATGGAATGGGGGGTAGCACAAGTACCCTCTGCTTAATTATGAAGAGTCAGTGAGGGTAGATATACCATTGTAAGCTGCACATGTATGCTGTATGTCCTATGCAAACAATACCGAGGGCCAATCACAAGATTTCTTTTCCATCATGTTCACTTCTGAATGGTCAAACTACATTTAACAATCCTGAGAAGCACTTACTTTGACTCCTGGATTCTTGGACATGACGGGAGGGTTCTTCAGCGCAAGATGGAGAGCTTCCGTATTTTTCTTTCTAAACACCAAATGTACATAGTTAAGGTTAGCTTTGAAATAACAGCAGGATTCATATGTTCAGATTGTAATTTGTATGAAAACTTTCAAGCCAATATAAAGGGTGGCATTCACAGAAAGAAGTACACTTGTATGTGTACAGTGCACTCCCATTATAATGAACACGGTTATAACGAAATTCTGGTTAAACGAAGTAACAATTAGGGCTGCAACATTCATTTTATGCGTTATAGGTCAATAGCACAATCAGGGTATGCAATTGTGTAACAGGACAAAAATGAAAAAACTTGGTGAAAATGCTTTTTTTGTTGTTTGTTGTAGCTGACTGTTCAAATTTTCATTTCATGTAAAGAAAGAGTCAAAATTTTGCATTAAACTGTGCATAAATTAGCATTTAAATTAGGGTTGTCGAATTACATTGAAATGACTAATATATTGGAAAAATTCATTTAAAAAAAAGGAGAATGTTTTTTTCATCTGATATTGCTGTTAGATATTCCTGATAAACATCCCTTTCATTCACCACCGGCACATAGCCATGACTTATCACAAAATATGAATGAATTTCATATTTTCACTTCTCGACATGGATGATCAATTTTGTAGGCATTATTTTGAATTCAAATAAAACTGCTTTTACATATTTTATCATATTTCACGTTTGCCAAAAAGTGAAGAGGCGAAACTTTCAGGAATAGGTAACAGACATAAAGTGGCCATTATTACAAATTTTTATGAAATTAGGGCTGGTACTTTGGAAGATATTATATTTTTCATCAAAAAATTATCTGTACAGTTTGACCTTGAATGTGCGCACAGTGTTTGGATCAATTCTCATATTTGTAAACACAGATAGAAGAATGAATGTGAGATTTATGATGACTTGAGTTGATATCCAAGCTGTGACACTCAAACAATGACATATTAAGCCAAAATACTATGTTTTTGCTTATGATATCTTTAGAAATTGAACAATCATTGAAATATGAACACTGAACACTTATCATATGACCTTCATGCAGTATAACATGGGCGTGTATCGCACTTTTTTATGCTCAGCAATTTGTAAAAATATAAAATAATAAGTTCCTATTGCTCAAATTTGCTAAAATTTTCACACAATAGATTTCTACATATGTACAATTCATGATTAAAAATACAAGGATATTCAATAAGGGGAAAAGATTCTTTAAAGTAGTCAAATTAGGATATACCTCACTGAAAATACTGAAAAACGGCTGCACTTATTTTACTCAGCATTTGAAAATGGCTCAAAACTCAAAAGTGGCTAAACATTTATTGGCAAACAGCGCACATATTGTAGTGTGTCTTCAGTACTTTCAGGAAAAGCATAAAAATAAGCTGTTTCTCCATGTATAGCTGTACAGCATGGGTTAAAAGGTCACAATGTCACAAAAATAAGCCAGCATTACACTCCTACCAGGATGGGACTTCAGACCTCATAACTTTCTCCAGGTGAAAGAACCACTGTTTTTTATTGCATGCAAGCAATGCCAGGAAAAAATCCATTAATTTGATACCAAACACATAGGGGTAGACTTAAAATATGGACCTCAAATCTTGATTTTACGTAAGTTGTAAAACGCTTTTTTTGACGCATTACGTGGGTTTTGGGGGACTTTTGGTAATTAATCTTTAATAATTAACAGTAAATGAGAAGAAATTAGCTATTGTCTTAACACATCTGATTATTGATGTCTTAGCATGCTGCATGTGAATTTTTAAGTCAGTTGGTGCATCCTTTTAGAAGTTACAATTTTTTAGAGTGAGACAGTCATGATTGCATACCCTGATTGTGCTTATCACCTATAATGAAAGAAAACTGCCGGTCCCAAGGACTTTGTTACATCGTATAACAGGAGTCCACTGCACAAAAACTGAATTTTAGAACCAGAGATAGGAAAATGTTGAGTTTTGCTTTGATATTTTTTATTCTTATTTCTTTTCTGGCAGTGATGCATGGTCAGTTTGAAAGAGTATATCTCCAACTATGCATACTGTTAAAAAGAATACCAGCTGCAACCATATGTTATTGTACTGAGTGACTTGGGTGATTTGATACAAAAATGAAGGATACACTGTATTCTGTGCTCATATTTGACATGCAGTTTGGTCCAGCAGAACTTGAGATATTTGCCTGGATATAAAACCCACCTTAGTGCCAGGCAGACTCAAGGCATGAGGACACATTGAGAGAAGAAATCAGTATCTTTTTTATGGAACTGTTGCATAAGGCAACATATAAGCATATGTTTATATGTTCGCCCGTGCGGCATAATATGCCTGGCTCGAAACCGGCAATTATGCTGCACGGGCAGTGACCCGTGACACACACACACACACACATACACCCCCAAGGGATAGGGTTACGGGCAACTGAATGGGTTTTACAATACGGCTACGGGTATCTCCACCCTCTAGCCCAGCATGGGCAACCCGTCCGCTTACCACAGTATAAAAAGGGGACGTGGCACATACTACGAAGAGAGACAAGGAACAAGAAAAAAGAACAAGGAACCCGAAACAGCAAGCGACCAAGGAAACCAGCGACACTGCGACACCGCGTACCAGCCAGGGAAAGCAGTACGACCTGGCATCCGCGGCATCCTGCCTACCTGTCTCTTCTTTGGTCCTGCCCTATAATGCAGGACTACCGAGCAAGGTAAGTTACCTTACCTCACTTTATATAAGTGAGTTAATTACATTTTAGTTATTTACTGACCATGTTGTGCGAGGCGTCGCGACCGAGTAATTACGATCATCACAGCAGCGTTATGGTTGCAGCGCGCCGCAAAACAGAACCACATAGACTTCAAAGATATCAGAAGCACAAGTAAGGCTAACCCCGGGGCGCTCCTTCACACAGTTATACTGTGGCTTCGCATTCGGGCTGGTCACAATTAAGGCAGGGCAAACCTATGGGGAACATACAACTTCCAATGTACAATGTATTTGTCAGAACCAGGTGGGTATCCATGAAAGATGATGATGATGATGATAATAATATTAACAATGATAACGACTGTAATAATTACGTTGATATTTTCGCGCAACTAAATCTTCTGGATGAGCAGCTCAAAAGCATTATTTGCAGGTTCTTAAATTTGTGCTGTGCAGTTCCCTAATCATTTTTTCCCCTACATGTACCAATTCACAGACACACACACACACAATAATTGTTTTAACATTTCCACGCATGAAAATCGATGCACATTTACTACTGTATTATATTCCACAACATGCATACTGGTGTACGCACACACACTTGATTACGGTATAGGGTCTATACACAAACAATCCATTCAAATATGCCCCATCCCCTATTGCTAATACGTGTGATGTGCATGTAATGTTTTTCCAACATGTAATTTCATTATACGGTGTCATTGTTTTGCTGTTGATCATGTTTATCATCAGGTTGTTCAGTAATATTTGGACATTTTCAAATCCCCAGCAGAATAGAAAACCACTCCGCATAGCATAGTCTCATGCGTGTACATGTATGTTCGTTCTGTGTACGCGCAGTGCTATAGATAGAGGGGTGTCAGTTTCGTGGACTTTTCATGTAGAGTGTTGATGTGTTGGACACCTACCATATACACTACACTGTATATACCTAGTTAGCCCCGGAGACCGCGCCGCCAGGCGCGGTCCTGGCGGCTTCCCCGCAGTTTCGCTTATGTGAGAATAACGAATAGCTCCCCTATTCTGTGCGCTTGTGCAAGAGATTGTGAATTCTGTGAACATCGGTGAGCTGCTTATAAGACATCATTTTGTGCATCACAAACAATGAAATGCATCAAACAGTCGCCGATGATAGTCATTTAGGTTTCATCGACCCATGTAAGTATTCCTAGTAGTTTCTGTTGAAAAATTAAGGAAATATAGCGCCGCAAAGGCACCCGTTTGTTCAACATGAAGATCTGAATGGGAGCACGGCGCAGCCGCCACACGCTGCGTGTGGCGGCTGTCGCAGTTAATACCTAGTAATCTAATCAGACAGAATGGAAAATGCCATAAAATTAAAACAACACAACAACATGCAACATGCAACAGAAGAGGGAGCTAGAATGGAATTTACTGTTCGATTCTAAGACAAGTGCACAGATTCAGAATTATTTCAACTTTCTATCAAATAGAACAGACACGTTTGAGGTCATCTATAACTTGTGTCACGATATGAAACGTTTGTGAGTCCTAGTAGGACCTATAATCACTGCATGAAACTGCTCTATGACTATCATGACTATCCTGATTCCTGATCCTGTATACAAATGTAGTACTACTACTAGGTACTACACTAAAACACTAGTGAGCTATGCAGTGCCAACGGGCTCAGCGGACAGATGGCGCGGCCTCGACGGGCCGTGCCCGGGCGACCAGCCGCCAGAAAAAGGATACGAGTTTAGAAGCCGCTGAATTTCCCCTTCGTCTGGTCCCGCAACTTGATCATCGAAAAGCTGGTCATCTTGGAAGTTGTTCTCATCATAATCGTCTACATTTACTTTCCTAAATTTTGATGCTCCTGTGTTTTTCGACATGATGGAATAGGCAAGTGTCTTTCCTCCAGCAAATAATCGGTTTCGGAGTTCCTTTCAATGTAACGGGGGTCACTCCCAGTCGCCGTGTCTTCCTGGTACAATAAATTTCTCTACTCACCTGCTAAGCGATACTGGGATCGGGAGCACAGTTTATTGGTGATACATGGTGAAAGGGGGCTGAAAGACTACAACTACCACTTGGAATGCTGCATCTAGCAATACGAATACTCGTCAATTCATTTCAACTTGTTATGTCAAGGCGTTTCAATTTCAATCTTCAATCTTCAATTCATTTTTACTAACAATTCACATGTAATACAAACCTCTTGTGTGGACACGTACATTGTTTTGTATAATTACAAAAATTGAACAAGCATGCTTACAAAGAATTAATGTTGTGTGGGACCTTATGAAAGCACAGCTTATTGTTAAACAAGGTCCCACCCCCACTCCCACCCAAAAAAATACATGCGGATGAGTGGAAATGATATACAATGTATTGCAAAATAAAGGGCTGAGGTGAGAAACAAAAACAAGAGATAGGTGGGGAAGAAAGAGAAGGAAAAAACGGAGAGAGTATAGTGACATACGGTACAAGTATGCGTAAATACAAAGTACACACAATCATCAATCAACATAAGATGCAAGAAGGTGTGGTTTTTTGTTTTGTTTTGTTTTGTTTTGTTTTTTTGCTTTAATACAGATAAAATGGGGGCAGATTTATAGGCAAATTGTTCCAACATAAGCTTAGGACCAGAATAAATAACAGTGTTTTGTGCAAAGGTGCATGGTGCTTTTTCACATAATTATATTAAGACCTAATTTGAGGGGTGAGTATATATGCTGTAGTTATAATGGTCATTGACGGTAAAGGACCTTTATTGGGCTGTCGTTTGTACAACCTAATTGTATACTAGTAATTCAAAGAATTAAAGGCATTATTTACCATTTGCAGATGAAACAAAAACCCAGCTTCGGTGCTTCAAAATAGTTCTAAGATGTGTGTTTAGGATAGAAACAACCAATGTAAAAATTTGAATCAGTCGGTGATGTATAGTCAATGTTGAGTATTGTTAGATATACTAAATGTGCAGAACAATGTTATACTAAAAATGTTTCTAGACTAAACCGTCTACAGTTATGGTTTATTGAGAAAAATTGTGTATATCTCCTTATATTTTAGGCTTTATTGCAGATTTTTTTATAGGATGTGATACAACATTCCAAATGTGATAGGCCTAATGACTTTAAAAGAAATGGAAGAGGAAAAGAGTAGAAAGAAGATTACTCAGCTGAAGAAGAACTTATAGAAGAAAAAGGAGTAGAAGTTGCTTGTATGCTTTTTTCCCCCGCCATATAGTAGGCCTACTTTTATTTTTTAATCTCACAAAAGTTGATGTTTCCCATATGACCTCAATGAATTCTTTGAAATATCAAAACAATTGTGTGCAATTATACTACTATCTTGTGAGCATATTATCACAAAAATGCCATATATTAATTTACTTTTTTACGAAATATATAATCATGCATAGACGTTCTTATGGACAAATGGTTTCCTTAACGCGATCACACTTCCAGTAATATTGTTCAACGTCAGCTGCTATGATTTAGAACGACGTGCTATGAATATCCCTTTCGTTTCCTTTCTCTCTCTTCTTTTTTTTTTTTTTTGAATCAAACTTCCCACTGATACCGCGCCCGTGGCTTATGGCACAATAATGTTAACCTTCAATCTACCATTGAATTATGATGACCAAAAGGTATCGATGCAGTTGATCTTGTAACATACACACACGCAGAGAGAAATGCACATAGTAAACAAACTAATTTACAGGTATATGAGGATGCGTTTTTACTTCCTTCTTTGAACCTAAGATTGCCGAAATTGATAGTGCAGCCACCACACAGCTTCTGTTACAGGGATAATACTTACGAGTGCTCACTTAATTCGAACTGTCTAGAATTTAGACTAAGTGGTTACAAGGTTGTTGTAAAACGTGTAGTTGAAGTGTGCGCGGAAGTACAACCTTGGTAGAATTGACCTGACCGGATATTCCTCCTTTCTCTTGGCACTGTCGAACTATCAAAATGGTACGATGATAATGTAGAAGTCAATCGGGTTAAATCGTTATCATCAATGCCCGTATCATAACATGGAATCCTTTTTTATGAAGAACTGTATATTCTTAAACGTTTAGGTACAATACTGTATCCATTTACAAAGTTTCTACGGAATATTTAGCAAAAATTTGATCACACGTTATACGGGTATCGTTTCAAATTGTATAGTCCCGTGGGCTAATATTCATGTTCTGTTCATGTTTGTTCATTCCCCAGTTAGAACGGCACACGTATTAATATGACCGCGATTCCGTGTGATGGCGGATTATGGCTTATACCCACTTAAGTCAACGGTATATTTTTAGACATGATCGCGATAATGCCTAGACATGTTCTCGTAATCGTTCAATTTGAGGCAATCGCACACTTTTGGGTCCATGATCAGTAAATTTATCGGCACCGGCACCGCGGCACTGACACCGGCTGACACACCACTCTAAATGATGTGTGGCAATAGCAATGCAATGCAAACCATTGGCAATTATCAATGGCAATACTGTAGCAGTTATGAAAGGAGTGCATTGATATCATTCTATTCATAAGTAATACAGCTGTATGTCAAACAGCATGTTCGAATCCAAACCTGATCTACTTTTGCCTTCCTGTACGTGGGTTTGCGTCTGCTACTACTAGCCCCGGAGACCGCGCCGCCAGGCGCGGTCCTGGCGGCTTCCCCGCAGTTTCGCTTATGTTAGTTCAAGTATTCTGTGCGCTTGTGCAAGTGATTGTGAATTCTGTGAACATCGGCGAGCTGCTTATAAGACATCATTTTGTACATCACAAGTAATGAAATGCATCAAACAGTCGCCGATGATAGTCATTTAGCGTCAATTACCGTATGGTCGCCACTTGTGTGTAGTTCTTGTGTACGTCCGCGCTGGCGAACTAATATCGCCACTGAATTAGCCTGCCGCATATTATTAGCGTGTGTGTTATACATACGCTTCAATGAAGGAGGCATTGTCGGTCACGCGTTTGAAAATCTCCCTTAATCTGCCACCTGAAATCCATTCTAAATCAAAAACATCCTCGCATTAAAAATGGTTTTATCACCTGTTACATATGGTAAAATATATTTTGATTACAATTATTTGTGTTTTTACGGAGGAAAAAGGTGAATTACGAATGTATTTTGAGAGTGATGAAAATCCGTCGCCCAACCTGATCTCCGATCGTGGCGCGCGTTACATGCGATGTGAATGTCTGGCGACCTTACAGCAGTGGCGACCATACCATAATTGACGTTAGGTTTCATCGACCCATGTAAGTATTCCTAGTAGTTTCTGTTGAAAAATTAAGGAAATATAGCGCCGCAAAGGCACCCGTTTGTTCAACATGAAGATCTGAATGGGAGCACGGCGCAGCCGCCACACTGCGTGTGGCGGCTGTCGCAGTTAGTCTGCTACCTACCGCTAGTACAGTACGCCAGTAGCCCGAGGAGGACGATCTGTTCAGCACGCTAATTTATAAATTATATATAAGTCGAAATTTTGCGCTTATTTGTTGTGACCTTTGGTGTATTTTGTACTTAATTAATCCACATTGCGCAAAATATGGCAGTATCAAACTTCACTTTTGTCAAAATTGAAGTGTTTTCTGATTTTTTGAAAGGAAGATTTATCGACAGCACATAACTATAAGCGCATGTGGTAAGAATGGTAGGGCACGAAATGGACCTTGCAATGCCTGTTTCAGTGAAATTGGCTGCCTGATTAGAGCCCTTGAAGAGCTTCGCAGTTGCTGCCGCGGGAGTCGCTAGGGTGTTGTGTGATTCATGACTGCCCGCGGACGCCATTGCTTGCATGGCTTGAGCACTGTCTGCGCTGGATGCCGCAGGACACTGGCACAAACGGTACCTAAGAGCTGGTGAACGGCGGAATTCACAGTCTTTGATTGTGAATGTAGCAACAGCATGCTAAAATATCACAAACAGACAGGCATTAGACCATTCTAGAACACTTGAGGTAGCCTCCATGTCACATCGTGAAAACAAGATCTCACGTCTGTGACCTCCTCATTCATGAAAATATCTGTGTGCCAAGATGACAGCTTTCACAGACAGTATGCAAAAATGACCAGATTTATGTTATAGTACTATAATGTGTTGTTTTGCATCAGTCAGAGCTGTTACACTAGTTCCAAACACAGTGCCCTTCTCATATCACTTAAGACATTTGCTCTTGAAACAATTACTGTGGTCTTATTTTCTTTGAGGACTCTAGGGTTAAGTTTACTTTGATGTGGGAATTAGGGTTATGGTTATGTTTGTGGGTACAATTTGTGTTTGGCTCAGCATGCAGATATTTCATGGGAGCAATTGTCGCAGGAGCAAATGTCATGGAACCCATGTCACCAAGTTAGTGTGGGTGCTGAGAACACTTTGCTGACAAAACTATCCAGATCCAGATTCAGATTCAGATACTGAAGGAGGAGAGAAGGGGGAAGTGGGGAAAGTGATTTAAAGAGTGTGCTACCCATCGCTAAGTTGTAAAACTATTTTATCTACTAGTGTCAGGAGTTAACAAGCATTTATTATTGGCAGAAGACTTTCTTACCGAGAGCAACTGTTCTATGAGTGTTAACATTAACTCTAGTCTTTGATATGAATGCTCCAAGTAAGTAAATACAAAATTGTACAATTTGTTTGTTTGTTTTTTTCAGTACCTGACAGTTGAGTGTAGTAAATTGCTTGGCCTGGTTTAGTTCCTGTTTGTCAAGTATGTTCAGTAATTGCAACTGATTGACAATTGTCCTGCATCAACTCCTGTGACACGATTGTCAATCAGTCACAATGAAAACATCTCGACGGAAGAATTTCATGAATTTGAATGCTCAGTGTTTGCTGTTCTTTCCCTTTGCTGTGAAGTATTATGCAAAGTGGCTTCACTCTTTGGGAAACCTCTGTTCTCTTGTCTGCACACAGACGCGCATCAAGGCCCATGAACTGCGTGGCAAAAAGAAGGAGGATCTGGAGGAGAACCTCAACAAGCTGAAGCAGGAGTTGGCTCAGCTCAGGGTTGCCAAGGTGACGGGTGGGCAGGCATCCAAGCTTGCCAAGATGTGAGTAGAGGATGTATGGAGTGTTTCATGACATCACTGGAATTTGGATTATTTGAATTGTTGATTTGATACAGTGCACTCCCATTATAAGAAAGTCCCCGCAGTGTACCATTTGCCTTCATTGTACAGTGAACTGCCGCTATAACAAAGTCCTCGGGACCAGTATGTTTCTTTCGTTTAATAGAACTTTTGTCATAACAGAACAAACAAAAAAAATACAAATACAAAGATCCGATAATGTTACAGCCTGAATTTGTACTTCATTGTAACCGGAATTTCATTATAGCAGGAGTGCATTATAACAAATTTTAGTTATACCCAAACAATGAAGCACACAAAGACATATTTTGTTAGATAAAAAATTGTTACAAGACATATAATGTTCAGAGGCTGTTGTCCAAGCCAAGCGTTTTGCTTATTGATATGGTATCCTCCACCCGTGCACTTAAAGATCTGTAATGATATTTATGTATTATTTCACATGATTATATATTTGTAATGCCAAATTTTGTTTATATTTTTATGACTTGTAAATAATATGTTCGATATTGTTATACTTATTTTCTCTTATGTACTAGTGGAGAATTAAAACTTATTGAAACTGAAATGTAGACGATATTAATTTGTTGACCCGAATGTTTACCACATTGTAACAAGAATTTTGTTATAATCATATAGTTTAATACTAATGGGAGTGCACTGTAATTGATCTTGATGGTGTTTGTTAAATGCAGTGATCAGTGATAAACTTCAATGGACTTGACCCTATCATGTGCAAGACTTGCTATAATTTTACCTTATTCAAGTTATTGTGATGATAATGTCGTATGTATTTGACCGTAAAACAGTGTGGTATAGGTATTGGGTTTGCTCCTACATTTGTATTTCACAGGGTCCACAGAACATACTATATATTGTTTTTTTTTTGGGGGGGGGGGAGGGGAGTGGGTAGGGGCAATTACCCCATACAGCCTCTATATCAGCTCTGTATAAAAGGAGACAGTAAATTGATTTTGTGTTCACGAATATGATTGAAATACAGAAAATGTTGGGACAAGCCTATGCAGGCATAAAATACAACTCATATATTTTGTAGCCACAAGTGGAGTAATGACAGGTTTTTGTGTACGTCCACTTTACCTAGTAAAACTTCATTGATGATATTGGATAATCTAGTGTGCAGCTTGCATCTTGTAATCTCTTTACAGTGTTTGATCATCCCCCAATAGATTAGATCATCTATTGATAGTCATCAATTCTAATTTTAGTGAGATTAGATTAAATCAGTGTAAGTTTGCTTTTCTCTTTCTTGTTGTTTTGTTTGGAATAGCCGTGTCATCCGTAAGAGCATTGCCCGGGTGAGGACTGTCATGAATCAGACGCAAAAGGAAAACCTGCGCAAGTTTTACCGCAACTTGAAGTTCAAGCCCCTGGACCTGCGCCCCAAGAAGACCCGTGCCATCCGCCGCCAGCTCAGCCGCTCCGAGCTCAACCGCCGCACCAGCAAGCAGATCCGAAAGGCCAGCATTTACCCAATGCGCAAATACGCCGTCAGGGCATAGACTGGGACTCCGTTACTCATTTATCATACAATGATTGCATACACACCACATGGACCATATGACTCCGTTTTTCAACTCTACCCAAAACATCCATAGCAATCGTGAGTGTAGACAGACCCAACCGGTGATCTGCTAGTCTTCTTCCCCAGTGGCATATCTCCTACTTCTGTTGACTTAGGTAGTGTGTTACCATCTTATGCCAAATGCCAGGTGGACAATAAAATCTACTCCACAAACATCAGAATTCAGTCTTGTCTTGGTGTGTATTCGTGTGTGGAATTCAGTTCAGACACTTTTGTGAATGCAGATTACCATGGATGCAGTCACACTGTACGAAACTACGCATAGTTTCACTGCATGGTATTTTGTTCCCCATTGTTTTGGTAGTGTGACCACAAACTTCTTGAGCACTTAAGCTGTGTTCAGACAAGGGCAGTTTTGGTCGGAGTAACTTCGGAGGAAGGGTCGGAGGAAGCTTGGTCGGAGTAACTTCGGGGGAAAGGTCGGAGTAGTGCCCGTCTGAACAAGGTCGTGGTAACTTCCTCCGGTTGGAGGAACTTACCACGACCTCTTCCTCCGACCAAGATACTCCTGAGAAAACTCAGGAGTATCTCGCTACCACGACTAGCCGGTCAGAGTAAATTGCCCGTGCGGACAAGCCCTCGGAGTATCTCTGAACTTACATACCTTAAGACCTATATAGGTAAAACTTCCGGGGGCAAATCGCATTGTTGACATTTTGCGAGTACACGTGCGCGTGTAGTGCAATTCTAACCTAGTCGATCGCGACGAAGAAGCTAGCGCTCAGAAATTTCCGTCAACAAGGATGGAGAAGACAAATGCCACTTGTAAAAAACTATCTTATGGTCGACGAGCGCGGCGCAACCACTTCTGGAAGTTACATCAACCCTCCATGGTGATCCCCGCGAAGGCCGTGGTAAATTGGTCAGAGTTTCTTCCCACGACCGTCGTGTGGACACAGGGTTGTGGTAAGATAAGTATGAATTTTAATTTCAATTGCTGCGCCATAAAATATTTTCCTCCGAGTAGAAATACGTCTGAACATGGCTTGTGTCGTAAAAAAAAAGATCAGGAAAATTCTCACGAAACTATGCATAATTTTGCGTAGTGTGACTGCGTGCAGCTAAGACTTTGAGAACTTAGTGACGTGATAATAGATCCAGTATGTTGTTTACGCACATTGTGAATTCTTTGGTACAGTTTTGTGAGTTCACAGTTATTAAATCTATTATTTTCTTTATGGGGGGGGGGGAGGAGGAGGGAGTGTGAGATTGAAACTGGGGTTATTTTTTGCATCACTGAAACTGTGTAGTTTTGTTGATAGTGTGACTGTATGCTCAAACTTTTGCAATTTACAGGTACCCAACCTGTATCTGGAAGCATAATCTAGTACTGCGCATAGTTTTGTACAGTGGGACTGCAGTCTCTGAAAGCATCTGTGTCTTAGTACAGGGCACTCCCGTTATAACAAAGTCATCAGGACCGGCAGTAATTTTCTTTTGGTATACTGTATTGAGATTTCATTGTAACCGAATTATAAAGTGTAGAAAGATATATAGATGAAAATTTAGGACCTAGATTTTTACTTTTTTGTAGCAAGAATTTTTTGTTGTACATTGTACATACATGTATGTAGTATGTTTGTTATAACAGGAGTGCACTGAACTCTCAAAGATGATGAGCAGTTGAATCAACAATCTCTTAGCATATCTTATTCACTCCCATGAAGGTATGTTGTTAACTGCAGCTGGAAGCAAAATCTTGAGTTCGCCTCATCTCATCATCTAGCTCTTTGTGAGGAGCAGTGACCCAAGCTTGATCCATGTTTAAAGGGGAATTTGCCAGGCAAGCTACAAGTTTATGTGAAAAGAAAGAGTAAAATATCACAAGCGCAACAGTGAAAATTTTATCAAAACAGGGTTAAAAGTAAAAAGGTAAATGACGTTTTGGAGATGCACTCGTTTTTGCACAAAGTTTTTTGAACATTGAACAGCTGATATGAATACATGTATTTAAATAAGTGAGCTAGTGATGTCATAATTTCAGACAATTAATTTTTCTACCATAAAAGTGTAAAACATTGTTATTCTTGGCTGAATAACTCCAAAACAGTGGTCAATCAAATATATCTGTATTGGAGACTGTTGCACAATTGTGCTGGAACAAAAATTCCAAGATTACATGTACAAAATGTAAGGCAAGTTTAATATGAGACGAAAGCTTCACCAACCATAACTTATTATTTTCATATTCGTAGTGACTGTACGAGGACTGTTGTAGTGAAAATAACTTGTCAAGCAAATTTTCACAATCTCATAACTTCCCTAATTTTTAGCAGATTTTGATCAAATTTTCACTCTCTTGCTTTTCAAATTTCACTCGTTCCTTTCAGTCTCAAATCTTGACTTGCCTGGAGTTCCCCTTTACATACCAACACTGGGTGATTTCAAGTTCGGTGCTAGTGCTAGTGCTAGTGCTAGCTCCCAAATAACTGCGTTATTTAAATCGAGCTCCAACACCGGCGGTCAGATTAACGAAGCGATACCGATCAAAATTATCAATCCCAACACCGAGGTGCTGGCATAGCACCACCGCGCAGTCTGCAGGAATTGTGCGACGAAAAAAATTATCGCACGTGATGACAGTTAAATATTAAAAGATGCAGCCATGATTGCTTAGTTTTAGACTCATAATGAGGAAAACAAATTAAAATGCCACAAATTTCATCCCTTCTTAAAAACACAACTATCTTAATCTTGCTCCCAGGCTCAAATTTATGTAGCCATGTCTGCAGTGTTCGTGTACGTTACGTGGGTGACCGCTGTACTAGCATAGGCTTTATCATAGCAGTGAATGCGGGTCTGCAGGACAACGCTAACACCAGCACCGAACTTGAAATGACGAAGATGATGATCCCTAGGGGCTAGTGTTACAGAGATGCCAAGTTCAAAAAACTTTCATGAGTGAGATTTTTATGACTCGGCGTCTCGCGCGCATGCGCACGCGAACGAGGAGGGTGTCCCCCTCCCATGGTAGGGAGCTTTTTTAAATTATTAGCTCTTAATGATGCGATCTGGTGCATACTTAAGTGACTATTTTTTACTAATTTTGAAAGGCAAAAGGGAAATATACCTTCAATTGCAACTATCACTTTAATTCTTTGAGCTATGCTCCTTATTTTTGGCCCAAATTGCAGACTTCACCAGATGCGTGAGAAAAATGGGTGCCATGCGTGAGATCGTGAGACAGACCCTAAATGCTTGAATCTCACGCAGAATGCGTGAGACTTGGTAGCTCTGAGTGTTAGTCAATGCTAATGGGGATAAAACACGTAAATCGCTAACGCAAACGGCGGAGCTCGGTTCAGCAGACGACATTCAACACCGAGCTTGGCACCAACTACCGGAAACACGTCATAATTTTGAGGTCAACTCCCAACGCCGACGTGATTTCAAGTTCGGTTTTATCACTGGTGCTAGTGCTGAAATAGCACGAGCACTACCACGAGCACCGAACTTGAAATCACCCAATGAGTAGAGCATTGTGTGTGTGCCATGATGCACATGTGATTGTGTTTGTTTCTGAGTGTGTGTATTATGTGTTTTGTGTGTAGGTTGGTGTGTCTCGTGTGTGAACAGGTACATGTATGTGTATTTGCATGTGTCCTTGTGGGTGTGTCTGTCTGCGTGTTTAACCAGCACACTGTGTGATTCTGATTGTCTGTTCCCATTCCCATTCCAGTGGCGGATCCAGAGGGGGGCACAAGGGGCACATGTCCCCTTTATTTATCGTTCAAAACAAAAGAAATAAAAAGAAAAAAAATTAAATGAAACCCGGAAGTGGCACCAGAATAATATTGTATTAGTTGCGCCCCCCCCCCCTCCTTTACAGAAATCCTGGATCCGCCCCTGCATTCCTCTCTACTTGCACCAGTAATATTCAAATGTGATCATTTCAGTTCACAAGAGGTGATGAGACGAGACATTAAACATATACACTGTACATCAAATTGTATCTTACAAGGACATTAAAAAAAAAAAAAAACTTGCTGATACACTGTACCTGTAGATCCATGACTGCCTAATATACCGTAGGCTACTAGTGTCTAATCTGTATGTCAAAAGCCTCATGATGATTCTATGAAAATAGGCTCTGAGCACCTGTACC